>NW_027140826.1:0-43224 GCF_036365525.1 Heterodontus francisci | reverse complement strand
TGGATTGATTAGAGGGTGAGTGTGTGTGTGGAATTGATTAGAGGGTGAGAGTGTGTGTGTGTGGATTGATTAGAGGGTGAGTGTGTGTGTGTGTGGATTGATTAGAGGGTGAGAGTGTGTGTGTGTGGATTGATTAGAGGGTGAGAAGTGTGTGTGTGTGGATTGATTAGAGGGTGAGAGTGTGTGTGTGTGGATTGATTAGGGGTGAGAGTGTGGTGTGTGGATTGATTAGGGGTGAGAGTGTGTGTGTGTGGATTGATTAGAGGGTGAGAGTGTGTGTGTGTGGATTGATTAGAGGGTGAGAGTGTGTGTGTGTGGATTGATTAGAGGGTGAGAGTGTGTGTGTGTGGATTGATTAGAGGGGTGAGAGTGTGTGTGTGTGGATTGATTAGAGGGTGAGAGTGTGTGTGTGTGGATTGATTAGAGGGTGAGAGTGTGTGTGTGTGGATTGATTAGAGGGTGAGAGTGTGTGTGTGTGGATTGATTAGAGGGTGAGAGTGTGTGTGTGTGGATTGATTAGAGGGTGAGAGTGTGTGTGTGTGGATTGATTAGAGGGTGAGAGTGTGTGTGTGTGGATTGATTAGAGGGTGAGAGTGTGTGTGTGGATTGATTAGAGGGTGAGAGTGTGTGTGTGGATTGATTAGAGGGTGAGAGTGTGTGTGTGTGGATTGATTAGAGGGTGAGAGTGTGTGTGTGGATTGATTAGAGGGTGAGAGTGTGTGTGTGTGGATTGATTAGAGGGTGAGAGTGTGTGTGTGGATTGATTAGAGGGTGAGAGTGTGTGTGTGTGGATTGATTAGAGGGTGAGAGTGTGTGTGTGGATTGATTAGAGGGTGAGTGTGTGTGTGTGGATTGATTAGAGGGTGAGAGTGTGTGTGTGGATTGATTAGAGGGTGAGTGTGTGTGTGTGTGGATTGATTAGAGGGTGAGAGTGTGTGTGTGTGGATTGATTAGAGGGTGAGAGTGTGTGTGTGTGGATTGATTAGAGGGTGAGAGTGTGTGTGTGGATTGATTAGAGGGTGAGTGTGTGTGTGTGTGGATTGATTAGAGGGTGAGAGTGTGTGTGTGTGGATTGATTAGAGGGTGAGTGTGTGTGTGTGTGGATTGATTAGAGGGTGAGAGTGTGTGTGTGTGGATTGATTAGAGGGTGAGAGTGTGTGTGTGTGGATTGATTAGAGGGTGAGAGTGTGTGTGTGTGGATTGATTAGAGGGTGAGAGTGTGTGTGTGTGGATTGATTAGAGGGTGAGAGTGTGTGTGTGTGGATTGATTAGAGGGTGAGAGTGTGTGTGTGTGGATTGATTAGAGGGTGAGTGTGTGTGTGTGGATTGATTAGAGGGTGAGAGTGTGTGTGTGTGGATTGATTAGAGGGTGAGAGTGTGTGTGTGGATTGATTAGAGGGTGAGTGTGTGTGTGTGGATTGATTAGAGGGTGAGAGTGTGTGTGTGTGGATTGATTAGAGGGTGAGTGTGTGTGTGTGTGGATTGATTAGAGGGTGAGAGTGTGTGTGTGTGGATTGATTAGAGGGTGAGAGTGTGTGTGTGTGGATTGATTAGAGGGTGAGAGTGTGTGTGTGGATTGATTAGAGGGTGAGTGTGTGTGTGTGTGGATTGATTAGAGGGTGAGAGTGTGTGTGTGGATTGATTAGAGGGTGAGAGTGTGTGTGTGTGGATTGATTAGAGGGTGAGAGTGTGTGTGTGTGGATTGATTAGAGGGTGAGAGTGTGTGTGTGTGGATTGATTAGAGGGTGAGAGTGTGTGTGTGTGGATTGATTAGAGGGTGAGAGTGTGTGTGTGTGGATTGATTAGAGGGTGAGTGTGTGTGTGTGGATTGATTAGAGGGTGAGAGTGTGTGTGTGTGGATTGATTAGAGGGTGAGAGTGTGTGTGTGTGGATTGATTAGAGGGTGAGAGTGTGTGTGTGTGGATTGATTAGAGGGTGAGAGTGTGTGTGTGTGGATTGATTAGAGGGTGAGTGTGTGTGTGTGGATTGATTAGGGTGAGAGTGTGTGTGTGTGGATTGATTAGAGGGTGAGTGTGTGTGTGTGGATTGATTAGAGGGTGAGAGTGTGTGTGTGTGGATTGATTAGAGGGTGAGAGTGTGTGTGTGGGGGTGAGAGTGTGTGTATGGATTGATTAGAGGGTGAGAGTGTGTGTGTGTGGATTGATTAGAGGGTGAGAGTGTGTGTTTGTGGATTGATTAGAGGGTGAGAGTGTGTGTGTGGATTGATTAGAGGGTGAGAGTGTGTGTGTGTGGATTGATTAGAGGGTGAGAGTGTGTGTGTGTGGATTGATTAGAGGGTGAGAGTGTGTGTGTGGATTGATTAGAGGTGAGAGTGTGTGTGTGGATTGATTAGAGGGTGAGAGTGTGTGTGTGGATTGATTAGAGGGTGTGAGTGTGTGATTGTGTGTGTGTGGATTGATTAGGAGGGTGAGAGTGTGTGTGTGTGGATTGATTAGAGGGTGAGAGTGTGTGTGTGTGGATTGATTAGAGGGTGAGTGTGTGTGTGGATTGATTAGAGGGTGAGAGTGTGTGTGTGTGGATTGATTAGAGGGTGAGAGTGTGTGTGTGTGGATTGATTAGAGGGTGAGAGTGTGTGTGTGGATTGATTAGAGGGTGAGTGTGTGTGTGTGGATTGATTTGGGGGTGAGAGTGTGTGTGTGTGGATTGATTAGAGGGTGAGAGTGTGTGTGTGGATTGATTAGAGGGTGAGAGTGTGTGTGTGGATTGATTAGAGGGTGAGAGTGTGTGTGTGGATTGATTAGAGGGTGAGAGTGTGTGTGTGTGGATTGATTAGAGGGTGAGAGTGTGTGTGTGTGGATTGATTAGAGGGTGAGTGTGTGTGTGTGGATTGATTAGGGGGTGAGAGTGTGTGTGTGTGTGGATTGATTAGAGGGTGAGAGTGTGTGTGTGTGGATTGATTTGGGGGTGAGAGTGTGTGTGTGTGGATTGATTAGAGGGTGAGAGTGTGTGTGTGTGGATTGATTAGGGGGTGAGAGTGTGTGTGTGTGGATTGATTAGAGGGTGAGAGTGTGTGTGTGTGGATTGATTAGGGGGTGAGAGTGTGTGTGTGTGGATTGATTAGAGGGTGAGAGTGTGTGTGTGTGGATTGATTAGGGGGTGAGAGTGTGTGTGTGTGGATTGATTAGAGGGTGAGAGTGTGTGTGTGTGGATTGATTAGAGGGTGAGAGTGTGTGTGGATTGATTAGAGGGTGAGAGTGTGTGTGTGTGGATTGATTAGAGGGGTGAGAGTGTGTGTGTGTGGATTGATTAGAGGGTGAGAGTGTGTGTGTGTGGATTGATTAGAGGGTGAGAGTGTGTGTGTGTGGATTGATTAGGGGGTGAGAGTGTGTGTGTGTGGATTGATTAGAGGGTGAGAGTGTGTGTGTGTGGATTGATTAGGGGGTGAGAGTGTGTGTGTGTGGATTGATTAGAGGGTGAGAGTGTGTGTGTGTGGATTGATTAGAGGGGTGAGAGTGTGTGTGTGTGTGGATTGATTAGAGGGTGAGAGTGTGTGTGTGTGGATTGATTAGAGGGTGAGAGTGTGTGTGTGTGGATTGATTAGAGGGTGAGAGTGTGTGTGTGTGGATTGATTAGAGGGTGAGAGTGTGTGTGGATTGATTAGAGGGTGAGAGTGTGTGTGTGTGGATTGATTAGAGGGTGAGTGTGTGTGTGTGGATTGATTAGAGGGTGAGAGTGTGTGTGTGTGGATTGATTAGAGGGTGAGAGTGTGTGTGTGGATTGATTAGAGGGTGAGAGTGTGTGTGTGTGGATTGATTAGAGGGTGAGAGTGTGTGTGTGTGGATTGATTAGAGGGTGAGAGTGTGTGTGTGTGGATTGATTAGAGGGTGAGAGTGTGTGTATGGATTGATTAGAGGGTGAGAGTGTGTGTGTGTGGATTGATTAGAGGGTGAGAGTGTGTGTGTGTGGATTGATTAGAGGGTGAGAGTGTGTGTGTGTGGATTGATTAGAGGGTGAGAGTGTGTGTGTGTTGATTGATTAGAGGGTGAGAGTGTGTGTGTGTTGATTGATTAGGGGTGAGAGTGTGTGTGTGTGGATTGATTAGAGGGTGAGAGTGTGTGTGTGTGGATTGATTAGAGGGTGAGAGTGTGTGTGTGTGGATTGATTAGAGGGTGAGAGTGTGTGTGTGGATTGATTAGAGGGTGAGAGTGTGTGTGTGGATTGATTAGAGGGTGAGAGTGTGTGTATGGATTGATTAGAGGGTGAGAGTGTGTGTGTGTGGATTGATTAGAGGGTGAGAGTGTGTGTGTGTGGATTGATTAGGGGGTGAGAGTGTGTGTGTGTGGATTGATTAGAGGGTGAGAGTGTGTGTGTGTGGATTGATTAGAGGGTGAGAGTGTGTGTGTGGATTGATTAGAGGGTGAGAGTGTGTGTGTGGATTGATTAGAGGGTGAGAGTGTGTGTGTGTGGATTGATTAGAGGGTGAGAGTGTGTGTGTGGATTGATTAGAGGGTGAGAGTGTGTGTGTGGATTGATTAGAGGGTGAGAGTGTGTGTGTGGATTGATTAGAGGGTGAGAGTGTGTGTGTGTGGATTGATTAGAGGGTGAGAGTGTGTGTGTGTGGATTGATTAGGGGTGAGAGTGTGTGTGTGTGGATTGATTAGAGGGTGAGAGTGTGTGTGTGTGGATTGATTAGAGGGTGAGAGTGTGTGTATGGATTGATTAGAGGGTGAGAGTGTGTGTGTGTGGATTGATTAGAGGGTGAGAGTGTGTGTGTGTGGATTGATTAGGGGTGAGAGTGTGTGTGTGTGGATTGATTAGAGGGTGAGAGTGTGTGTGTGTGGATTGATTAGAGGGTGAGAGTGTGTGTGTGTGGATTGATTAGAGGGTGAGAGTGTGTGTGTGTGGATTGATTAGAGGGTGAGAGTGTGTGTGTGTGGATAGATTAGAGGGTGAGAGTGTGTGTGTGTGGATTGATTAGAGGGTGAGAGTGTGTGGTGTGGATTGATTAGAGGGTGAGAGTGTGTGTGTGGATTGATTAGAGGGTGAGAGTGTGTGTGTGGATTGATTAGAGGGTGAGAGTGTGTGTGTGGATTGATTAGAGGGTGAGAGAGTGTGTGTGTGTGGATTGATTAGAGGGTGAGAGTGTGTGTGTGTGATTGATTAGAGGGTGAGAGTGTGTGTGTGTGGATTGATTAGAGGGTGAGAGTGTGTGTGCGGATTGATTAGAGGGTGAGAGTGTGTGTGTGTGATTGATTAGAGGGTGAGAGTGTGTGTGTGTGGATTGATTAGAGGGTGAGAGTGTGTGTGTGGATTGATTAGAGGGTGAGAGTGTGTGTGTGTGATTGATTAGAGGGTGAGAGTGTGTGTGTGTGGATTGATTAGAGGGTGAGAGTGTGTGTGTGTGGATTGATTAGAGGGTGAGAGTGTGTGTGTGTGGATTGATTAGAGGGTGAGAGTGTGTGTGTGTGGATTGATTAGAGGGTGAGAGTGTGTGTGTGTGGATTGATTAGAGGGTGAGAGTGTGTGTGTGTGGATTGATTAGGGGGTGAGAGTGTGTGTGTGTGGATTGATTAGAGGGTGAGAGTGTGTGTGTGTGGATTGATTAGAGGGTGAGAGTGTGTGTGTGTGGATGATTAGAGGTGAGAGTGTGTGTGGATTGATTAGAGGGTGAGAGTGTGTGTGTGTGGATTGATTAGAGGGTGAGAGTGTGTGTGTGTGGATTGATTAGAGGGTGAGAGTGTGTGTGTGTGGATTGATTAGAGGGTGAGAGTGTGTGTGTGTGGATTGATTAGAGGGTGAGAGTGTGTGTGTGTGGATTGATTAGAGGGTGAGAGTGTGTGTGTGTGGATTGATTAGAGGGTTGAGAGTGTGTGTGTGTGGATTGATTAGAGGGTGAGAGTGTGTGTGTGTGGATTGATTAGAGGGTGAGAGTGTGTGTGTGTGGATTGATTAGAGGGTGAGAGTGTGTGTGTGTGGATTGATTAGGGGTGAGAGTGTGTGTGTGTGGATTGATTAGAGGGTGAGAGTGTGTGTGTGTGTGGATTGATTAGAGGGTGAGAGTGTGTGTGTGTGGATTGATTAGAGGGTGAGAGTGTGTGTGCGTGGATTGATTAGAGGGTGAGAGTGTGTGTGTGTGGATTGATTAGAGGGTGAGAGTGTGTGTGTGTGGATTGATTAGAGGGTGAGAGTGTGTGATTAGAGGGTGAGAGTGTGTGTGTGTGGATTGATTAGGGGGTGAGAGTGTGTGTGTGGATTGATTAGAGGGTGAGAGTGTGTGTGTGTGGATTGATTAGAGGGTGAGAGTGTGTGTGTGGATTGATTAGAGGGTGAGAGTGTGTGTGTGATTGATTAGGGTGAGTGTGTGTGTGATGATTAGAGGGTGAGAGTGTGTGTGTGTGGATTGATTAGAGGGTGAGGTGTGTGTGGTGTGTGTGTGATTGATTAGGGGGTGAGAGTGTGTGTGTGTGATTGATTAGAGGGTGAGAGTGTGTGTGTGTGGATTGATTAGAGGTGAGGGTGTGTGTGTGTGGATTGATTAGGGGGTGAGAGTGTGTGTGTGTGTGGATTGATTAGAGGTGAGAGTGTGTGTGTGTGGATTGATTAGAGGGTGAGGGTGTGTGTGCGTGTATGATTAGAGGGTGAGGGTGTGTGTGTGTGGATTGATTAGGGGGTGAGAGTGTGTGTGTGGATTGATTAGAGGGTGAGAGTGTGTGTGTGTGGATTGATTAGAGGGTGAGGGTGTGTGTGTGTGGATTGATTAGGGGGTGAGAGTGTGTGTGTGGATTGATTAGAGGGTGAGGGTGTGTGTGGATTGATTAGAGGGTGAGAGTGTGTGTGTGGATTGATTAGAGGGTGTGAGTGTGTGTGTGTGGATTGATTAGAGGGTGAGAGTGTGTGTGTGGATTGATTAGAGGGTGAGAGTGTGTGTGTGTGGATTGATTAGAGGGTGAGAGTGTGTGTGTGGATTGATTAGAGGGTGAGGGTGTGTGTGTGTGGATTGATTAGAGGGTGAGAGAGTGTGTGTGTGGATTGATTAGAGGGTGAGAGTGTGTGTGTGGATTGATTAGAGGGTGAGAGTGTGTGTGTGTGGATTGATTAGAGGGTGAGAGTGTGTGTGTGTGGATTGATTAGAGGGTGAGAGTGTGTGTGTGGATTGATTAGCGGTTGAGAGTGTGTGTGTGTGGATTGATTAGGGGTGAGAGTGTGTGTGTGTGGATTGATTAGAGGGTGAGAGTGTGTGTGTGTGGATTGATTAGAGGGTGTGAGAGTGTGTGTGTGGATTGATTAGATGGTGAGAGTGTGTGTGGATTGATTAGGGGGTGAGTCAGTGTGTGTGTGTGGATTGATTAGAGGGTGAGAGTGTGTGTGTGTGGATTGATTAGAGGGTGAGAGTGTGTGTGTGGATTGATTAGAGGGTGAGAGTGTGTGTGTGTGGATTGATTAGAGGGTGAGAGTGTGTGTGTGTGGATTGATTAGAGGGTGAGAGTGTGTGTGTGGATTGATTAGAGGGTGAGAGAGTGTGTGTGTGGATTGATTAGAGGGTGTGAGAGTGTGTGTGTGGATTGATTAGATGGTGAGAGTGTGTGTGGATTGATTAGGGGTGAGTCAGTGTGTGTGTGTGGATTGATTAGAGGGTGAGAGTGTGTGTGTGTGGATTGATTAGAGGGAGAGAGTGTGTGTGTGGATTGATTAGAGGGTGAGTGTGTGTGTGTTGATTGATTAGAGGGTGAGAGTGTGTGTGTGTGGATTGATTAGAGGGTGTGAGAGTGTGTGTGTGGATTGATTAGAGGGTGAGAGTGTGTGACTGTGGATTGATTAGAGGGTGAGAGAGTGTGTGTGGATTGATTAGAGGGAGAGAGTGTGTGTGTGGATTGATTAGAGGGTGAGTGTGTGTGTGTGATTGATTAGAGGGTGAGAGTGTGTGTGTGTGGATTGATTAGAGGGTGTGAGAGTGTGTGTGTGGATTGATTAGAGGGTGAGAGTGTGTGTGTGCGATTGATTAGAGGGTGAGAGTGTGTGTGTGTGGATTGATTAGAGGGTGAGAGTGTGTGTGTGGATTGATTAGAGGGTGAGAGTGTGTGTGTGGATTGATTAGGGGGTGAGAGTGTGTGTGTGGATTGATTAGAGGGTGAGAGAGTGTGTGTGGATTGATTAGAGGGTGAGAGTGTGTGTGTGTGGATTGATTAGAGGGTGAGAGTGTGTGTGTGTGGATTGATTAGGGGGTGAGTCAGTGTGAGTGTGGATTGATTAGAGGGTGAGAGAGTGTGTGTGGATTGATTAGAGGGAGAGAGTGTGTGTGTGGATTGATTAGAGGGTGAGAGAGTGTGTGTGTGTGGATTGATTAGAGGGTGAGAGTGTGTGTGTGGATTGATTAGCGGGTGAGAGTGTGTGTGTGTGGATTGATTAGGGGGTGAGAGTGTGTGTGTGTGGATTGATTAGAGGGTGAGAGAGTGTGTGTGTGGATTGATTAGAGGGTGAGAGTGTGTGTGTGTGGATTGATTAGAGGGTGAGAGTGTGTGTGTGGATTGATTAGAGGGAGAGAGTGTGTGTGTGGATTGATTAGAGGGTGAGAGTGTGTGTGTGTGGATTGATTAGAGGGAGAGAGTGTGTGTGTGGATTGATTAGAGGGAGAGAGTGTGTGTGTGTGGATTGATTAGAGGGAGAGAGTGTGTGTGTGGATTGATTAGAGGGTGAGTGTGTGTGTGTGGATTGATTAGAGGGTGAGAGAGGTGTGTGTGTGGATTGATTAGAGGGAGAGAGTGTGTGTGTGGATTGATTAGAGGGAGAGAGTGTGTGTGTGGATTGATTAGAGGGTGAGAGAGTGTGTGTGGATAGATTAGAGGGTGAGAGTGTGTGTGTGGATTGATTAGAGGGTGAGAGAGTGTGTGTGGATTGATTAGAGGGTGAGAGTGTGTGTGTGTGGATTGATTAGAGGGTGAGAGTGTGTGTGTGGATTGATTAGGGGGTGAGAGTGTGTGTGTGGATTGATTAGAGGGTGAGAGAGTGTGTGTGGATTGATTAGAGGGTGAGAGTGTGTGTGTGTGATTGATTAGAGGGTGAGAGTGTGTGTGTGGATTGATTAGAGGGTGAGAGTGTGTGTGTGTGGATTGATTAGGGGTGAGAGTGTGTGTGTGTGGATTGATTAGGGGGTGAGTCAGTGTGTGTGTGGATTGATTAGAGGGTGAGAGAGTGTGTGTGGATTGATTAGAGGGTGAGAGTGTGTGTGTGGATTGATTAGAGGGTGAGAGAGTGTGTGTGTGTGGATTGATTAGAGGGTGAGAGTGTTTGTGTGGATTGATTAGCGGGTGAGAGTTTGTGTGTGTGGATTGATTAGGGGGTGAGTGTGTGTGTGTGTGGATTGATTAGAGGGTGAGAGAGTGTGTGTGGATTGATTAGAGGGAGAGAGTGTGTGTGTGTGTGATTGATTAGAGGGTGAGAGAGTGTGTGTGTGTGGATTGATTAGAGGGTGAGAGTGTTTGTGTGGATTGATTAGGGGTGAGAGTGTGTGTGTGTGGATTGATTAAGGGGTGAGTGTGTGTGTGTGTGGATTGATTAGAGGGTGAGAGAGGTGTGTGTGTGGATTGATTAGAGGGTGAGAGTGTGTGTGTGTGGATTGATTAGAGGGTGAGAGTGTGTGTGTGGATTGATTAGAGGGAGAGAGTGTGTGTGTGGATTGATTAGCGGGTGAGAGTGTGTGTGTGTGGATTGATTAGAGGGTGAGAGTGTGTGTGTGTGGATTGATTAGGGGGTGAGAGTGTGTGTGTGGATTGATTAGAGGGTGAGAGTGTGTGTGTGTGGATTGATTAGAGGGTGAGAGAGTGTGTGTGGATTGATTAGGGGGTGAGAGTGTGTGTGTGGATTGATTAGAGGGTGAGAGTGTGAGTGTGTGGATTGATTAGAGGGTGAGAGAGTGTGTGTGGATTGATTAGGGGGTGAGAGTGTGTGGTGTGGATTGATTAGAGGGTGAGAGTGTGTGTGTGTGGATTGATTAGAGGGTGAGAGTGTGTGTGTGTGGATTGATTAGAGGGTGAGAGTGTGTGAGTGTGGATTGATTAGAGGGTGAGAGTGTGTGTGTGGATTGATTAGAGGGAGAGAGTGTGTGTGTGTGGATTGATTAGAGGGTGAGAGTGTGTGTGTGGATTGATTAGAGGGTGAGAGTGTGTGTGTGTGGATTGATTAGAGGGAGAGAGTGTGTGTGTGTGGATTGATTAGAGGGTGAGAGTGTGTGTGTGGATTGATTAGAGGGTGAGAGTGTGTGTGTGGTTTGATTAGAGGGTGAGAGTGTGTGTGCGTGGATTGATTAGAGGGTGAGAGAGTGTGTGTGGATTGATTAGAGGGTGAGAGTGTGTGTGTGGATTGATTAGAGGGTGAGAGTGTGTGTGTGTGGATTGATTAGAGGGTGAGAGTGTGTGTGTGTGGATTGATTAGAGGGTGAGAGTGTGTGTGTGGATTGATTAGAGGGTGAGAGTGTGTGTGGATTGATTCGGGGGTGAGTCAGTGTGAGTGTGGATTGATTAGAGGGTGAGAGAGTATGTGTGGATTGTTTAGAGGGAGAGAGTGTGTGTGTGTGGATTGATTAGAGGGTGAGAGTGTGTGTGTGGATTGATTAGAGGGTGAGAGTGTGTGTGTGGATTGATTAGAGGGTGAGAGTGTGTGTGCGTGGATTGATTAGAGGGTGAGAGTGTGTGTGTGGATTGATTAGAGGGTGAGAGTGTGTGTGTGTGGATTGATTAGAGGGAGAGAGTGTCTGTGTGTGGATTGATTAGAGGGTGAGAGTGTGTGTGTGGATTGATTAGAGGGTGAGAGTGTGTGTGTGGATTGATTCGAGGTTGAGAGAGTGTGTGTGTGGATTGATTAGAGGGTGAGAGTGTGTGTGTGTGGATTGATTAGAGGGAGAGAGTGTCTGTGTGTGGATTGATTAGAGGGTGAGAGTGTGTGTGTGGATTGATTAGAGGGTGAGAGTGTGTGTGTGTGGATTGATTAGAGGGAGAGAGTGTCTGTGTGTGGATTGATTAGAGGGTGAGAGTGTGTGTGTGTGGATTGATTAGAGGGTGAGAGTGTGTGTGTGTGGATTGATTAGAGGGTGAGAGTGTGTGTGTGTGGATTGATTAGAGGGTGAGAGTGTGTGTGTGTGGATTGATTAGAGGGTGAGAGTGTGTGTGTGTGGATTGATTAGAGGGTGAGAGTGTGTGTGTGGATTGATTAGAGGGTGAGAGTGTGTGTGGATTGATTAGAGGGTGAGAGTGTGTGTGTGGATTGATTAGAGGTTGGAGTGGTGTGTGGATTGATTAGAGGGTGAGAGTGTGTGTGTGTGGATTGATTAGAGGGTGAGAGTGTGTGTGTGTGGATTGATTAGAGGGTGAGAGTGTGTGTGTGGATTGATTAGAGGGTGAGAGTGTGTGTGTGTGGATTGATTAGAGGGTGAGAGTGTGTGTGTGTGGATTGATTAGAGGGTGAGAGTGTGTGTGTGTGGATTGATTAGAGGGTGAGAGTGTGTGTGTGTGGATTGATTAGTGGGTGAGAGTGTGTGTGTGTGGATTGATTAGAGGGTGAGAGTGTGTGTGTG
Source organism: Heterodontus francisci (assembly GCF_036365525.1). Taxonomy (NCBI): domain Eukaryota; kingdom Metazoa; phylum Chordata; class Chondrichthyes; order Heterodontiformes; family Heterodontidae; genus Heterodontus; species Heterodontus francisci. Next base: position 31,697 of record NW_027140826.1, on the reverse strand, counting down.
TGGATGATTAGAGGGTGAGAGTGTGTGTGTGTGGATTGATTAGAGGGTGAGAGTGTGTGTGTGTGGATTGATTAGAGGTGAGAGTGTGTGTGTGTGGATTGATTAGAGGGTGAGAGTGTGTGTGTGGATTGATTAGAGGGTGAGAGTGTGTGTGTGTGGATTGATTAGAGGGTGAGAGTGTGTGTGTGTGGATTGATTAGAGGGTGAGAGTGTGTGTGTGTGGATTGATTAGAGGGTGAGAGTGTGTGTGTGTGGATTGATTAGAGTGTGAGAGTGTGTGTGTGTGGATTGATTAGAGGGTGAGAGTGTGTGTGTGTGGATTGATTAGAGGGTGAGAGTGTGTGTGTGTGGATTGATTAGAGGTGAGAGTGTGTGTGTGTGGATTGATTAGAGGGTGAGAGTGTGTGTGTGTGGATTGATTAGAGGGTGAGAGTGTGTGTGTGTGGATTGATTAGAGGGTGAGAGTGTGTGTGTGTGGATTGATTAGAGGGTGAGAGTGTGTGTGTGTGGAATGATTAGAGGGTGAGAGTGTGTGTGGATTGATTAGAGGGTGAGAGTGTGTGTGTGTGGATTGATTAGAGGGTGAGAGTGTGTGTGTGTGGATTGATTAGAGGGTGAGAGTGTGTGTGTGTGGAATGATTAGAGGGTGAGAGTGTGTGTGGATTGATTAGAGGGTGAGAGTGTGTGTGTGTGGATTGATTAGAGGGTGAGAGTGTGTGTGCGTGGATTGATTAGAGGGTGACAGTGTGTGTGTGGATTGATTAGGGGGTGAGAGTGTGTGTGTGTGGATTGATTAGGGGGAGAGAGTGTGTGTGTGTGGATTGATTAGAGGGTGAGAGTGTGTGTGTGTGGATTGATTAGAGGGTGAGAGTGTGTGTGTGTGGATTGATTAGGGGGTGAGAGTGTGTGTGTGTGGATTGATTAGAGGGTGAGTGTGTGTGTGTGTGGATTGATTAGGGGGTGAGTGTGTGTGTGTGGATTGATTGGAGGGTGAGAGTGTGTGTGTGTGGATTGATTAGATTGTGAGAGTGTGTGTGTGTGGATTGATTAGAGGGTGAGAGTGTGTGTGTGTGGATTGATTAGAGGGTGAGAGTGTGTGTGTGGATTGATTAGAGGGTGAGAGTGTGTGTGTGTGGATTGATTAGAGGGTGAGAGTGTGTGTGTGGATTGATTAGAGGGTGAGAGTGTGTGTGTGTGGATTGATTAGAGGGTGAGAGTGTGTGTGTGTGGATTGATTAGAGGGTGAGAGTGTGTGTGTGTGGATTGATTAGAGGGTGAGAGAGTGTGTGTGGATTGATTAGAGGGTGAGAGTGTGTGTGTGTGGATTGATTAGAGGGAGAGAGTGTGTGTGTGTGGATTGATTAGAGGGTGAGAGTGTGTGTGTGTGGATTGATTAGAGGGTGAGAGTGTGTGTGTGTGGATTGATTAGAGGGTGAGAGTGTGTGTTTGTGGATTGATTAGAGGGTGAGAGTGTGTGTGTGTGGATTGATTAGAGGGTGAGAGTGTGTGTGTGTGGATTGATTAGAGGGTGATTGTGTGTGTGTTGATTGATTAGAGGGTGTGAGTGTGTGTGTGTGGATTGATTAGAGGGTGAGTGTGTGTGTGTTGATTGATTAGAGGGTGAGAGTGTGTGTGTGGATTGATTAGAGGGTGATTGTGTGTGTGTTGATTGATTAGAGGGTTTGAGTGTGTGTGTGTGGATTGATTAGAGGGTGAGTGTGTGTGTGTTGATTGATTAGAGGGTGAGAGTGTGTGTGTGTGGATTGATTAGAGGGTGTGAGAGTGTGTGTGTGGATTGATTAGAGGGTGATTGTGTGTGTGTTGATTGATTAGAGGGTGTGAGTGTGTGTGTGTGGATTGATTAGAGGGTGAGTGTGTGTGTGTGATTGATTAGAGGGTGTGAGAGTGTGTGTGTGGATTGATTAGAGGGTGATTGTGTGTGTGTGATTGATTAGAGGGTGTGAGAGTGTGTGTGTGGATTGATTAGAGGGTGATTGTGTGTGTGTTGATTGATTAGAGGGTGTGAGAGTGTGTGTGTGGATTGATTAGAGGGTGATTGTGTGTGTGTTGATTGATTAGAGGGTGTGAGTGTGTGTGTGTGGATTGATTAGAGGGTGAGTGTGTGTGTGTTGATTGATTAGAGGGTGTGAGAGTGTGTGTGTGGATTGATTAGAGGGTGATTGTGTGTGTGTTGATTGATTAGAGGGTGTGAGTGTGTGTGTGTGGATTGATTAGAGGGTGAGTGTGTGTGTGTTGATTGATTAGAGGGTGAGAGTGTGTGTGTGTGGATTGATTAGAGGGTGAGAGTGTGTGTGTGTGGATTGATTAGAGGGTGAGAGTGTGTGTGTGGATTGATTAGGGGTGAGAGTGTGTGTGTGGATTGATTAGGGGGTGAGAGTGTGTGTGTGTGGATTGATTAGGGGGTGAGAGTGTGTGTGTGGATTGATTAGAGGGTGAGAGTGTGTGTGTGGATTGATTAGGGGGTGAGAGTGTGTGTGTGTGGATTGATTAGGGGGTGAGAGTGTGTGTGTGGATTGATTAGAGGGTGAGAGTGTGTGTGTGTGGATTGATTAGAGGGTGAGAGTGTGTGTGTGGATTGATTAGAGGGTGAGAGTGTGTGTGTGGATTGATTAGGGGGTGAGAGTGTGTGTGTGTGGATTGATTAGGGGGTGAGAGTGTGTGTGTGGATTGATTAGAGGGTGAGAGTGTGTGTGTGTGGATTGATTAGAGGGTGAGAGTGTGTGTGTGTGGATTGATTAGAGGGTGAGAGTGTGTGTGTGGATTGATTAGAGGGTGAGAGTGTGTGTGTTTGGATTGATTAGAGGGTGAGAGTGTGTGTGTGTGGATTGATTAGAGGGTGAGAGTGTGTGTGTGTGGATTGATTAGAGGGTGAGAGTGTGTGTGTGTGGAATGATTAGAGGGAGAGAGTGTGTGTGTGTGGATTGATTAGAGGGTGTGAGAGCGTGTGTGTGGATTGATTAGAGGGTGAGAGTGTGTGTGTGTGGATTGATTAGGGGGTGAGAGTGTGTGTGTGTGGATTGATTAGAGGGAGAGTGTGTGTTTGTGGATTGATTAGAGGGTGTGAGAGTGTGTGTGTGGATTGATTAGAGGGTGAGAGTGTGTGTGTGTGGATTGATTAGAGGGTGTGAGAGTGTGTGTGTGTGGATTGATTAGAGGGTGAGAGTGTGTGTGTGTGGATTGATTAGAGGGTGAGAGTGTGTGTGTGTGGATTGATTAGAGGGTGTGAGAGTGTGTGTGTGGATTGATTAGAGGGTGAGAGTGTGTGTGTGTGGATTGATTAGAGGGTGAGAGTGTGTGTGTGTGGATTGATTAGAGGGTGTGAGTGTGTGTGTGTGTGGATTGATTAGAGGGAGAGTGTGTGTGTGTGGATTGATTAGAGGGTGTGAGAGTGTGTGTGTGGATTGATTAGAGGGTGAGAGTGTGTGTGTGTGGATTGATTAGAGGGTGAGTCAGTGTGTGTGTGTGGATTGATTAGGGGGTGAGAGTGTGTGTGTGTGGATTGATTAGAGGGTGAGAGTGTGTGTGTGTGGATTGATTAGAGGGTGAGAGAGTGTGTGTCGGATTGATTTGGGGGGTGAGTGTGTGTGTGTGTGGATTGATTAGAGGGTGAGAGTGTGTGTGTGGATTGATTAGAGGGTGAGAGTGTGTGTGTGTGGATTGATTAGAGGGTGAGAGTGTGTGAGTGTGGATTGATTAGAGGGTGAGAGAGTGTGTGTGTGGATTGATTAGAGGGTGAGAGTGTGTGTGTGTGGATTGATTAGAGGGTGAGAGTGTGTGTGTGTGGATTGATTAGAGGGTGAGAGTGTGTGTGTGCGGATTGATTTGGGGGGTGAGTGTTTGTGTGTGGATTGATTAGAGGGTGAGAGTGTGTGTGTGTGGATTGATTAGAGGGTGAGAGTGTGTGTGTGTGGATTGATTAGAGGGTGAGAGTGTGCGAGTGTGGATTGATTAGAGGGAGAGAGTGTGTGTGTGTGGATTGATTAGAGGGTGAGAGTGTGTGTGTGTGGATTGATTAGAGGGTGAGAGTGTGTGTGTGTGGAGTGATTGTGGATGTAGAGGGTGAGAGTGTGTGTGTGGATTGATTAGAGGGTGAGAGTGTGTGTGTGTGGATTGATTAGAGGGTGAGAGTGTGTGTGTGTGGATTGATTAGAGGGTGAGAGTGTGTGTGTGTGGATTGATTAGAGGGTGAGAGTGTGTGTGTGTGGATTGATTAGAGGGTGAGAGTGTGTGTGTGTGATTGATTAGAGGGTGAGTCAGTGTGAGTGTGGATTGATTAGAGGGTGAGAGAGTGTGTGTGGATTGATTAGAGGGTGAGAGTGTGTGTGTGGATTGATTAGAGGGAGAGAGTGTGTGTGTGTGGATTGATTAGATGGTGAGAGAGTGTGTGTGGATTGATTTGCGGGTGAGAGTGTGTGTGTGGATTGATTAGAGGGTGAGAGTGTGTGTGTGTGGATTGATTAGAGGGTGAGAGTGTGTGTGTGGATTGATTAGAGGGTGAGAGTGTGTGTGTGTGGATTGATTAGAGGGTGAGAGTGTGTGTGTGTGGATTGATTAGAGGGTGAGAGTGTGTGTGTGTGGATTGATTAGGGGGTGAGAGTGTGTGTGTGTGGATTGATTAGAGGGTGAGAGTGTGTGTGTGTGGATTGATTAGAGGGTGAGAGTGTGTTGTGTGGATTGATTAGAGGTTGAGAGTGTGTGTGTGTGGATTGATTAGAGGGTGAGAGTGTGTGCGGATTGATTAGAGGGTGAGAGTGTGTGTGTGGATTGATTAGAGGGTGAGAGTGTGTTTGTGTGCGATTGATTAGAGGGTGAGAGTGTGTGTGTGTGGATTGATTAGAGGGTGAGTGTGTGTGTGTGGATTGATTAGAGGGTGAGAGTGTGTTTGTGTGGATTGATTAGAGGGTGAGAGTGTGTGTGTGTGGATTGATTAGAGGGTGAGAGTGTGTGTGTGTGGATTGATTAGAGGGTGAGAGTGTGTGTGTGTGGATTGATTAGAGGGTGAGTGTGTGTGTGTGGATTGATTAGGTGGTGAGAGTGTGTGTGCGTGGATTGATTAGAGGGTGAGTGTGTGTGTGTGGATTGATTAGAGGGTGAGAGTGTGTGTGTGTGGATTGATTAGAGGTGAGTGTGTGTGTGTGGATTGATTAGGTGGTGAGAGTGTGTGTGCGTGGATTGATTAGAGGGTGAGAGTGTGTGTGTGTGGATTGATTAGAGGGTGAGAGTGTGTTTGTGTGGATTGATTAGAGGGTGAGAGTGTGTGTGTGTGGATTGATTAGAGGGTGAGTGTGTGTGTGTGTTGTGTGTGGATTGATTAGAGGGTGAGAGTGTGTTGTGTGGATTGATTAGAGGGTGAGAGTGTGTGTGTGTGGATTGATTAGAGGGTGAGTGTGTGTGTGTGTGGATTATTAGAGGGTGAGTGTGTGTGTGTGTGGATTGATTAGAGGGTGAGAGTGTGTGTGTGTGGATTGATTAGAGGGTGAGAGTGTGTGTGTGTGGATTGATTAGAGGGTGAGAGTGTGTTTGTGTGGATTGATTAGAGGGTGAGAGTGTGTGTGTGTGGATTGATTAGAGGGTGAGAGTGTGTGTGTGTGGATTGATTAGAGGGTGAGAGTGTGTTTGTGTGGATTGATTAGAGGGTGAGAGTGTGTGTGTGTGGATTGATTAGAGGGTGAGAGTGTGTGTGTGTGGATTGATTAGAGGGTGAGAGTGTGTGTGTGTGGATTGATTAGAGGGTGAGAGTGTGTTTGTGTGGATTGATTAGAGGGTGAGAGTGTGTTTGTGTGGATTGATTAGAGGGTGAGAGTGTGTGTGTGTGGATTGATTAGAGGGTGAGAGTGTGTTTGTGTGGATTGATTAGAGGGTGAGAGTGTGTGTGTGTGGATTGATTAGAGGGTGAGAGTGTGTGTTTGTGGATTGATTAGAGGGTGAGAGTGTGTGTGTGGATTGATTAGAGGGTGAGAGTGTTGTGTGGATTGATTAGAGGGTGAGAGTGTGTGGTGTGGATTGATTAGAGGGTGAGAGTGTGTGTGTGGATTGATTAGAGGGTGAGAGTGTGTGTGTGGATTGATTAGAGGGTGAGAGTGTGTGTGTGTGGATTCATTAGAGGGTGAGTGTGTGTGTGGATTGATTAGAGGGTGAGAGTGTGTGTGTGTGGATTGATTAGAGGGTGAGAGTGTGTGTGTGTGGATTGATTAGAGGGTGAGAGTGTGTGTGTGTGGATTGATTAGAGGGTGAGAGTGTGTGTGTGTGGATTGATTAGAGGGTGAGAGTGTGTTTGTGTGGATTGATTAGAGGGTGAGAGTGTGTTTGTGTGGATTGATTAGAGGGGTGAGAGTGTGTGTTGTGGATTGATTAGAGGGTGAGAGTGTGTGTGTGTGGATTGATTAGAGGGTGAGAGTGTGTGTGTGTGGATTGATTAGAGGGTGAGAGTGTGTGTGTGTGGATTGATTAGAGGGTGAGAGTGTGTGTGTGTGGATTGATTAGAGGGTGAGAGTGTGTGTTGTGGATTGATTAGAGGGTGAGAGTGTGTGTGTGTGGATTGATTAGAGGGTGAGAGTGTGTGTGTGTGGATTGATTAGAGGGTGAGAGTGTGTGTGTGTGGATTGATTAGAGGGTGAGAGTGTGTGTGTGTGGATTGATTAGAGGGTGAGAGTGTGTGTTTGTGGATTGATTAGAGGGTGAGAGTGTGTGTGTGTGGATTGATTAGAGGGTGAGAGTGTGTTTGTGTGGATTGATTAGAGGGTGAGAGTGTGTTTGTGTGGATTGATTAGAGGGTGAGAGTGTGTGTGTGTGGATTGATTAGAGGGTGAGAGTGTGTTTGTGTGGATTGATTAGAGGGTGAGAGTGTGTGTGTGTGGATTGATTAGAGGGTGAGAGTGTGTTTGTGTGGATTGATTAGAGGGTGAGAGTGTGTTTGTGTGGATTGATTAGAGGGTGAGAGTGTGTGTGTGTGGATTGATTAGATGGTGAGAGTGTGTGTGTGTGGATTGATTAGAGGGTGAGAGTGTGTTTGTGTGGATTGATTAGAGGGTGAGAGTGTGTTTGTGTGGATTGATTAGAGGGTGAGAGTGTGTGTGTGTGGATTGATTAGAGGGTGAGAGTGTGTTTGTGTGGATTGATTAGAGGGTGAGAGTGTGTGTGTGTGGATTGATTAGAGGGTGAGAGTGTGTGTTTGTGGATTGATTAGAGGGTGAGAGTGTGTGTGTGTGGATTGATTAGAGGGTGAGAGTGTGTGTGTGTGGATTGATTAGAGGGTGAGAGTGTGTGTTTGTGGATTGATTAGAGGGTGAGAGTGTGTGTGTGTGGATTGATTAGAGGGTGAGAGTGTGTGTGTGTGGATTGATTAGAGGGTGAGAGTGTGTGTTTGTGGATTGATTAGAGGGTGAGAGTGTGTGTGTGTGGATTGATTAGGGGGTGAGAGTGAGTGTGTGTGGATTGATTAGAGGGTGAGAGAGTGTGTGTGTGGATTGATTAGAGGGTGAGAGTGTGTGTTTGTGGATTGATTAGAGGGTGAGAGTGTGTGTGTGTGGATTGATTAGAGGGTGAGAGTGTGTTTGTGTGGATTGATTAGAGGGTGAGAGTGTGTGTGTGTGGATTGATTAGAGGGTGAGAGTGTGTGTTTGTGGATTGATTAGAGGGTGAGAGTGTGTGTGTGGATTGATTAGAGGGTGAGAGTGTGTGTGTGTGGATTGATTAGAGGGTGAGAGTGTGTGTGTGTGGATTGATTAGAGGGTGAGAGTGTGTGTGTGGATTGATTAGAGGGTGAGAGTGTGTGTGTGTGGATTGATTAGAGGGTGAGAGAGTGTGTGTGTGGATTGATTAGAGGGTGAGAGTGTGTGTTTGTGGATTGATTAGAGGGTGAGAGTGTGTGTGTGTGGATTGATTAGAGGGTGAGAGTGTGTTTGTGTGGATTGATTAGAGGGTGAGAGTGTGTGTGTGTGGATTGATTAGAGGGTGAGAGTGTGTGTTTGTGGATTGATTAGAGGGTGAGTGTGTGTGTGTGTGGATTGATTAGAGGGTGAGCGTGTGTGTGTGTGGATTGATTAGAGGGTGAGAGAGTGTGTGTGGATTGATTAGAGGGTGAGAGTGTGTGTGTGTGGATTGATTAGAGGGTGAGTGTGTGTTTGTGTGGATTTATTCGAGGGTGAGTGTGTGTGTGTGTGGATTGATTAGAGGGTGAGAGATTGTGTGTGGATTGATTAGAGGGTGAGAGTGTGTGTGTGTGGATTGATTAGAGGGTGAGAGAGTGTGTGTGGATTGATTAGAGGGTGAGAGTGTGTGTGTGTGGATTGATTCGAGGGTGAGAGTGTGTGTGTGTGTGTATTGATTAGAGGGTGAGAGAGTGTGTGTGGATTGATTCGAGGGTGAGAGTGTGTGTGTGGATTGATTAGATGGTGAGAGTGTGTGTGTGTGGATTGATTAGAGGGTGAGAGAGTGTGTGTGGATTGATTAGGGGGTGAGAGTGTGTGTGTGAATTGATTAGAGGGTGAGAGTGTGTGTGTGTGGATTGATTAGAGGGTGAGAGTGTGTGTGTTTGGATTGATTAGATGGTGAGAGTGTGTGTGTGTGGATTGATTAGAGGGTGAGAGAGTGTGTGTGTGGATTGATTAGAGGGTGAGAGTGTGTGTGTTTGGATTGATTAGAGGGTGAGAGTGTGTGTGTGTGGATTGATTAGAGGGTGAGAGTGTGTGTGTGTGGATTGATTAGAGGGTGAGAGTGTGTGTGTGTGGATTGATTAGAGGGTGTGAGAGTGTGTGTGTGGATTGATTAGAGGGTGATTGTGTGTGTGTTGATTGATTAGAGGGTGTGAGTGTGTGTGTGTGGATTGATTAGAGGGTGAGAGTGTGTGTGTGTGGATTGATTAGAGGGTGTGAGAGTGTGTGTGTGGATTGATTAGAGGGTGAGAGTGTGTGTGTGTGGATTGATTAGAGGGTGAGAGTGTGTGTGTGCGGATTGATTAGAGGGTGAGAGTGTGTGTGTGTGGATTGATTAGAGGGTGAGAGTGTGTGTGTGTGGATTGATTAGAGGGTGTGAGAGTGTGTGTGTGGATTGATTAGAGGGTGATTGTGTGTGTGTTGATTGATTAGAGGGTGTGAGTGTGTGTGTGTGGATTGATTAGAGGGTGAGAGTGTGTGTGTGTGGATTGAATAGAGGGTGAGAGTGTGTGTGTGTGGATTGATTAGAGGGTGAGAGTGTGTGTGTGTGGATTGATTAGAGGGTGAGAGTGTGTGTGTGTGGATTGATTAGAGGGTGAGAGTGAGTGTGTGCGGATTGATTAGAGGGTGAGAGTGTGTGTGTGTGTATTGATTAGAGGGTGAGAGTGTGTGTGTGTGGATTGATTAGAGGGTGAGAGTGTGTGTGTGTGGATTGATTAGAGGGTGAGAGTGTGTGTGTGTGGATTGATTAGAGGGTGAGTGTGTGTGTGTGGATTGATTAGAGGGTGAGAGTGTTTGTGTGTGGATTGATTAGAGGGTGAGTGTGTGTGTGTGGATTGATTAGAGGGTGAGAGTGTTTGTGTGGATTGATTAGAGGGTGAGAGTGTTTGTGTGGATTGATTAGAGGGTGAGAGTGTGTGTGTGTGGATTGATTAGAGGGTGAGTGTGTGTGTGTGGATTGATTAGAGGGTGAGAGTGTTTGTGTGGATTGATTAGAGGGTGAGAGTGTGTGTGTGTTGATTGATTAGAGGGTGCGAGTGTATGTGTGTGGATTGATTAGAGGGTGAGAGTGTGTGTGCGTGGATTGATTAGAGGGTGAGTGTGTGTGTGTGGATTGATTAGAGGGAGAGAGAGTGTGTGTTTGTTGATTAGAGGGTGAGAGTGTGTGTGTGTGTATTGATTAGATGGTGAGAGAGTGTGTGTGGATAGATTAGAGGGTGAGAGTGTGTGTGTGTGGATTGATTAGAGGGTGAGAGTGTGTGTGTGGATTGATTAGAGGGTGAGAGTGTGTGTGTGTGTATTGATTAGATGGTGAGAGAGTGTGTGTGGATTGATTAGCGGGTGAGAGTGTGTGTGTGTGGATTGATTAGAGGGTGAGAGTGTGTGTGTGTGGATTATTTAGAGGGTGAGAGTGTGTGTGTGGATTGATTAGAGGGTGAGAGTGTGTGTGTGTGGATTGATTAGTGGGTGAGAGTGTGTGTGTGTGGATTGATTACGGGGTGAGAGTGTGTGTGTGTGGATTGATTAGAGGGTGAGAGAGTGTGTGTGGATTGATTAGCGGGTGAGAGTGTGTGAGTGTGGATTGATTAGAGGGTGAGAGTGTGTGTGTGTGGATTGATTACGGGGTGAGAGTGTGTGTGTGTGGATTGATTAGAGGGTGAGAGAGTGTGTGTGGATTGATTAGCGGGTGAGAGTGTGTGAGTGTGGATTGATTAGAGGGTGAGAGTGTGTGTGTGTGGATTGATTAGAGGGCGAGAGTGTGTGTGTGGATTGATTAGAGGGTGAGAGAGTGTGTGTGGATTGATTAGAGGGTGAGAGTGTGTGAGTGTGGATTGATTAGAGGTTGAGAGAGTGTGTGTGTGGATTGATTAGGGGGTGAGAGAGAGTGTGTGTGGATAGATTAGAGGGTGAGAGTGTGTGAGTGTGGATTGATTAGAGGGTGAGAGTGTGTGTGTGGATTGATTAGAGGGTGAGAGTGTGTGTGAGTGTATTGATTAGATGGTGAGAGAGTGTGTGTGGATTGATTAGAGGGTGAGAGTGTGTGTGTGTGGATTGATTAGAGGGTGAGAGTGTGTGTGTGTGGATTGATTAGAGGGTGAGTGTGTGTGTGTTGATTGATTTGAGGGTGTGAGAGTGTGTGTGTGGATTGATTAGAGGGTGAGAGTGTGTGTGTGTGGATTGATTAGAGGGTGAGAGTGTGTGTGTGTGGATTGATTAGAGGGTGAGTGTGTGTGTGTTGATTGATTAGAGGGTGAGAGTGTGTGTGTGTGGATTGATTAGAGGGTGAGAGTGTGTGTGTGTGGATTGATTAGAGGGTGAGAGTGTGTGTGTGTGGATTGATTAGAGGGTGTGAGTGTGTGTGTGTGGATTGATTAGAGGGTGAGTGTGTGTGTGTTGATTGATTAGAGGGTGAGAGTGTGTGTGTGTGGATTGATTAGAGGGTGAGAGTGTGTGTGTGTGGATTGATTAGAGGGTGAGAGTGTGTGTGTGGATTGATTAGAGGGTGAGAGTGTGTGTGTGGATTGATTAGGGGGTGAGAGTGTGTGTGTGTGGATTGATTAGGGGGTGAGAGTGTGTGTGTGGATTGATTAGAGGGTGAAAGTGTGTGTGTGTGGATTGATTAGAGGGTGAGAGTGTGTGTGTGGATTGATTAGAGGGTGAGAGTGTGTGTGTTTGGATTGATTAGAGGGTGAGAGTGTGTGTGTGTGGATTGATTAGAGGGTGAGAGTGTGTGTGTGTGGATTGATTAGAGGGTGAGAGTGTGTGTGTGTGGAATGATTAGAGGGAGAGTGTGTGTGTGTGGATTGATTAGAGGGTGTGAGAGTGTGTGTGTGGATTGATTAGAGGGTGAGAGTGTGTGTGTGTGGATTGATTAGGGGGTGAGAGTGTGTGTGTGTGGATTGATTAGAGGGAGAGTGTGTGTGTGTGGATTGATTAGAGGGTGTGAGAGTGTGTGTGTGGATTGATTAGAGGGTGAGAGTGTGTGTGTGTGGATTGATTAGAGGGTGAGTCAGTGTGTGTGTGTGGATTGATTAGGGGGTGAGAGTGTGTGTGTGTGGATTGATTAGAGGGTGAGAGTGTGTGTGTGTGGATTGATTAGAGGGTGAGAGAGTGTGTCCGGATTGATTTGGGGGGTGAGTGTGTGTGTGTGTGGATTGATTAGAGGGTGAGAGTGTGTTTGTGGATTGATTAGAGGGTGAGAGTGTGTGTGTGTGGATTGATTAGAGGGTGAGAGTGTGTGAGTGTGGATTGATTAGAGGGTGAGAGAGTGTGTGTGTGGATTGATTAGAGGGTGAGAGTGTGTGTGTGTGGATTGATTAGAGGGTGAGAGTGTGTGTGTGTGGATTGATTAGAGGGTGAGAGTGTGTGTGTGGATTGATTAGAGGGTGAGAGTGTGTGTGTGTGGATTGATTAGAGGGTGAGAGTGTGCGAGTGTGGATTGATTAGAGGGAGAGAGTGTGTGTGTGTGGATTGATTAGAGGGTGAGAGTGTGTGTGTGTGGATTGATTAGAGGGTGAGAGTGTGTGTGTGTGGATTGATTAGAGGGTGAGAGTGTGTGTGTGGATTGATTAGAGGGTGAGAGTGTGTGTGTGTGGATTGATTAGAGGGTGAGAGTGTGTGTGTGTGGATTGATTAGAGGGTGAGAGTGTGTGTGTGTGGATTGATTAGAGGGTGAGAGTGTGTGTGTGTGGATTGATTAGAGGGTGAGAGTGTGTGTGTGTGGATTGATTAGAGGGTGAGTCAGTGTGAGTGTGGATTGATTAGAGGGTGAGAGAGTGTGTGTGGATTGATTAGAGGGTGAGAGTGTGTGTGTGGATTGATTAGAGGGAGAGAGTGTGTGTGTGTGGATTGATTAGATGGTGAGAGAGTGTGTGTGGATTGATTAGCGGGTGAGAGTGTGTGTGTGTGGATTGATTAGAGGGTGAGAGTGTGTGTGTGTGGATTGATTAGAGGGTGAGAGTGTGTGTGTGGATTGATTAGAGGGTGAGAGTGTGTGTGCGTGGATTGATTAGAGGGTGAGAGTGTGTGTGTGTGGATTGATTAGAGGGTGAGAGTGTGTGTGTGTGGATTGATTAGAGGGTGAGAGTGTGTGTGTGTGGATTGATTAGGGGGTGAGAGTGTGTGTGTGTGGATTGATTAGAGGGTGAGAGTGTGTGTGTGTGGATTGATTAGAGGGTGAGAGTGTGTTTGTGTGGATTGATTAGAGGTTGAGAGTGTGTGTGTGTGGATTGATTAGAGGGTGAGAGTGTGTGCGGATTGATTAGAGGGTGAGAGTGTGTGTGTGGATTGATTAGAGGGTGAGAGTGTGTTTGTGTGGATTGATTAGAGGGTGAGAGTGTGTGTGTGTGGATTGATTAGAGGGTGAGTGTGTGTGTGTGGATTGATTAGAGGGTGAGAGTGTGTTTGTGTGGATTGATTAGAGGGTGAGAGTGTGTGTGTGTGGATTGATTAGAGGGTGAGTGTGTGTGTGTGGATTGATTAGGTGGTGAGAGTGTGTGTGCGTGGATTGATTAGAGGGTGAGTGTGTGTGTGTGGATTGATTAGAGGGTGAGAGTGTGTTTGTGTGGATTGATTAGAGGGTGAGAGTGTGTGTGTGTGGATTGATTAGAGGGTGAGTGTGTGTGTGTGGATTGATTAGAGGGTGAGAGTGTGTTTGTGTGGATTGATTAGAGGGTGAGAGTGTGTGTGTGTGGATTGATTAGAGGGTGAGTGTGTGTGTGTGGATTGATTAGAGGGTGAGAGTGTGTGTGTGTGGATTGATTAGAGGGTGAGAGTGTGTGTGTGTGGATTGATTAGAGGGTGAGAGTGTGTGTGTGGATTGATTAGAGGGTGAGAGTGTGTGTGTGTGGATTGATTAGAGGGTGAGAGTGTGTGTGTGTGGATTGATTAGAGGGTGAGAGTGTGTTTGTGTGGATTGATTAGAGGGTGAGAGTGTGTGTGTGTGGATTGATTAGAGGGTGAGAGTGTGTGTGTGTGGATTGATTAGAGGGTGAGAGTGTGTTTGTGTGGATTGATTAGAGGGTGAGAGTGTGTGTTTGTGGATTGATTAGAGGGTGAGAGTGTGTGTGTGTGGATTGATTAGAGGGTGAGAGTGTGTGTGTGTGGATTGATTAGAGGGTGAGTGTGTGTGTGTGGATTGATTAGAGGGTGAGAGTGTGTTTGTGTGGATTGATTAGAGGGTGAGAGTGTGTGTGTGTGGATTGATTAGAGGGTGAGTGTGTGTGTGTGTGGATTGATAAGAGGGTGAGAGTGTGTGTGTGTGGATTGATTAGAGGGTGAGTGTGTGTGTGTGGATTGATTAGAGGGTGAGAGTGTGTGTGTGTGGATTGATAAGAGGGTGAGAGTGTGTGTGTGTGGATTGATTAGAGGGTGAGAGTGTGTTTGTGTGGATTGATTAGAGGGTGAGAGTGTGTGTGTGTGGATTGATTAGAGGGTGAGAGTGTGTGTGTGGATTGATTAGAGGGTGAGAGTGTGTGTGTGTGGATTGATTAGAGGGTGAGTGTGTGTGTGTGGATTGATTAGAGGGTGAGAGTGTGTGTGTGTGGATTGATTAGAGGGTGAGAGTGTGTGTGTGTGGATTGATTAGAGGGTGAGAGTGTGTTTGTGTGGATTGATTAGAGGGTGAGAGTGTGTGTGTGTGGATTGATTAGAGGGTGAGAGTGTGTGTGTGTGGATTGATTAGAGGGTGAGAGTGTGTTTGTGTGGATTGATTAGAGGGTGAGAGTGTGTGTGTGTGGATTGATTAGAGGGTGAGAGTGTGTGTTTGTGGATTGATTAGAGGGTGAGAGTGTGTGTGTGTGGATTGATTAGAGGGTGAGAGTGTGTTTGTGTGGATTGATTAGAGGGTGAGAGTGTGTGTGTGTGGATTGATTAGAGGGTGAGAGTGTGTTTGTGTGGATTGATTAGAGGGTGAGAGTGTGTGTGTGTGGATTGATTAGAGGGTGAGAGTGTGTGTTTGTGGATTGATTAGAGGGTGAGAGTGTGTGTGTGTGGATTGATTAGAGGGTGAGAGTGTGTGTGTGTGGATTGATTAGAGGGTGAGAGTGTGTGTTTGTGGATTGATTAGAGGGTGAGAGTGTGTGTGTGTGGATTGATTAGAGGGTGAGAGTGTGTGTGTGTGGATTGATTAGAGGGTGAGAGTGTGTGTGTGTGGATTGATTAGAGGGTGAGAGTGTGTGTTTGTGGATTGATTAGAGGGTGAGAGTGTGTGTGTGTGGATTGATTAGGGGGTGAGAGTGAGTGTGTGTGGATTGATTAGAGGGTGAGAGAGTGTGTGTGTGGATTGATTAGAGGGTGAGAGTGTGTGTTTGTGGATTGATTAGAGGGTGAGAGTGTGTGTGTGTGGATTGATTAGAGGGTGAGAGTGTGTTTGTGTGGATTGATTAGAGGGTGAGAGTGTGTGTGTGTGGATTGATTAGAGGGTGAGAGTGTGTGTTTGTGGATTGATTAGAGGGTGAGAGTGTGTGCGTGGATTGATTAGAGGGTGAGAGTGTGTGTGTGTGGATTGATTAGAGGGTGATAGTGTGTGTGTGTGGATTGATTAGAGGGTGAGAGTGTGTGTGTGGATTGATTAGAGGGTGAGAGTGTGTGTGTGTGGATTGATTAGAGGGTGAGAGAGTGTGTGTGTGGATTGATTAGAGGGTGAGAGTGTGTGTTTGTGGATTGATTAGAGGGTGAGAGTGTGTGTGTGTGGATTGATTAGAGGGTGAGAGTGTGTTTGTGTGGATTGATTAGAGGGTGAGAGTGTGTGTGTGTGGATTGATTAGAGGGTGAGAGTGTGTGTTTGTGGATTGATTAGAGGGTGAGAGTGTGTGTGTGTGGATTGATTAGAGGGTGAGCGTGTGTGTGTGTGGATTGATTAGAGGGTGAGAGAGTGTGTGTGGATTGATTAGAGGGTGAGAGTGTGTGTGTGTGGATTGATTAGAGGGTGAGAGAGTGTGTGTGGATTGATTAGAGGGTGAGAGTGTGTGTGTGTGGATTGATTAGAGGGTGAGAGAGTGTGTGTGGATTGATTAGAGGGTGAGAGTGTGTGTGTGTGGATTGATTCGAGGGTGAGAGTGTGTGTGTGTGTGTATTGATTAGAGGGTGAGAGAGTGTGTGTGGATTGATTCGAGGGTGAGAGTGTGTGTGTGGATTGATTAGATGGTGAGAGTGTGTGTGTGTGGATTGATTAGAGGGTGAGAGAGTGTGTGTGGATTGATTAGGGGGTGAGAGTGTGTGTGTGAATTGATTAGAGGGTGAGAGTGTGTGTGTGTGGATTGATTAGAGGGTGAGAGTGTGTGTGTTTGGATTGATTAGATGGTGAGAGTGTGTGTGTGTGGATTGATTAGAGGGTGAGAGAGTGTGTGTGTGGATTGATTAGAGGGTGAGAGTGTGTGTGTTTGGATTGATTAGAGGGTGAGAGTGTGTGTGTGTGGATTGATTAGAGGGTGAGAGTGTGTGTGTGTGGATTGATTAGAGGGTGAGAGTGTGTGTGTGTGGATTGATTAGAGGGTGTGAGAGTGTGTGTGTGGATTGATTAGAGGGTGATTGTGTGTGTGTTGATTGATTAGAGGGTGTGAGTGTGTGTGTGTGGATTGATTAGAGGGTGAGAGTGTGTGTGTGTGGATTGATTAGAGGGTGTGAGAGTGTGTGTGTGGATTGATTAGAGGGTGAGAGTGTGTGTGTGTGGATTGATTAGAGGGTGAGAGTGTGTGTGTGCGGATTGATTAGAGGGTGAGAGTGTGTGTGTGTGGATTGATTAGAGGGTGAGAGTGTGTGTGTGTGGATTGATTAGAGGGTGTGAGAGTGTGTGTGTGGATTGATTAGAGGGTGATTGTGTGTGTGTTGATTGATTAGAGGGTGTGAGTGTGTGTGTGTGGATTGATTAGAGGGTGAGAGTGTGTGTGTGTGGATTGATTAGAGGGTGAGAGTGTGTGTGTGTGGATTGATTAGAGGGTGAGAGTGTGTGTGTGTGGATTGATTAGAGGGTGAGAGTGTGTGTGTGTGGATTGATTAGAGGGTGAGAGTGAGTGTGTGCGGATTGATTAGAGGGTGAGAGTGTGTGTGTGTGTATTGATTAGAGGGTGAGAGTGTGTGTGTGTGGATTGATTAGAGGGTGAGAGTGTGTGTGTGTGGATTGATTAGAGGGTGAGAGTGTGTGTGTGTGGATTGATTAGAGGGTGAGTGTGTGTGTGTGGATTGATTAGAGGGTGAGAGTGTTTGTGTGTGGATTGATTAGAGGGTGAGTGTGTGTGTGTGGATTGATTAGAGGGTGAGAGTGTTTGTGTGGATTGATTAGAGGGTGAGAGTGTTTGTGTGGATTGATTAGAGGGTGAGAGTGTGTGTGTGTGGATTGATTAGAGGGTGAGTGTGTGTGTGTGGATTGATTAGAGGGTGAGAGTGTTTGTGTGGATTGATTAGAGGGTGAGAGTGTGTGTGTGTTGATTGATTAGAGGGTGCGAGTGTGTGTGTGTGGATTGATTAGAGGGTGAGAGTGTGTGTGCGTGGATTGATTAGAGGGTGAGTGTGTGTGTGTGGATTGATTAGAGGGAGAGAGAGTGTGTGTTTGTTGATTAGAGGGTGAGAGTGTGTGTGTGTGTATTGATTAGATGGTGAGAGAGTGTGTGTGGATAGATTAGAGGGTGAGAGTGTGTGTGTGTGGATTGATTAGAGGGTGAGAGTGTGTGTGTGGATTGATTAGAGGGTGAGAGTGTGTGTGTGTGGATTGATTAGAGGGTGAGAGTGTGTGTGTGTGGATTATTTAGAGGGTGAGAGTGTGTGTGTGGATTGATTAGAGGGTGAGAGTGTGTGTGTGTGGATTGATTAGAGGGTGAGAGTGTGTGTGGATAGATTAGAGGGTGAGAGTGTGTGTGTGTGGATTGATTAGATGGTGAGAGAGTGTGTGTGGATTGATTAGCGGGTGAGAGTGTGTGTGTGTGGATTGATTAGAGGGTGAGAGTGTGTGTGTGTGGATTGATTAGAGGGTGAGAGTGTGTGTGGATAGATTAGAGGGTGAGAGTGTGTGTGTGTGGATTGATTAGATGGTGAGAGAGTGTGTGTGGATTGATTAGCGGGTGAGAGTGTGTGTGTGTGGATTGATTAGAGGGTGAGAGTGTGTGTGTGTGGATTATTTAGAGGGTGAGAGTGTGTGTGTGGATTGATTAGAGGGTGAGAGTGTGTGTGTGTGGATTGATTAGAGGGTGAGAGTGTGTGTGTGTGGATTGATTACGGGGTGAGAGTGTGTGTGTGTGGATTGATTAGAGGGTGAGAGAGTGTGTGTGGATTGATTAGCGGGTGAGAGTGTGTGAGTGTGGATTGATTAGAGGGTGAGAGTGTGTGTGTGTGGATTGATTAGGGGGTGAGAGTGTGTGTGTGTGGATTGATTAGAGGGTGAGAGAGTGTGTGTGGATTGATTAGAGGGTGAGAGTGTGTGAGTGTGGATTGATTAGAGGGTGAGAGTGTGTGTGTGTGGATTGATTAGAGGGCGAGAGTGTGTGTGTGGATTGATTAGAGGGTGAGAGAGTGTGTGTGGATTGATTAGAGGGTGAGAGTGTGTGAGTGTGGATTGATTAGAGGTTGAGAGAGTGTGTGTGTGGATTGATTCGGGGGTGAGAGAGAGTGTGTGTGGATTGATTAGAGGGTGAGAGTGTGCGAGTGTGGATTGATTAGAGGGTGAGAGTGTGTGTGTGTGGATTGATTAGAGGGTGAGAGTGTGTGTGAGTGTATTGATTAGATGGTGAGAGAGTGTGTGTGGATTGATTAGAGGGTGAGAGTGTGTGTGTGTGGATTGATTAGAGGGTGAGAGTGTGTGTGTGGATTGATTAGAGGGTGAGAGTGTGTGTGTGTGTATTGATTAGAGGGTGAGTGTGTGTGTGGATTGATTAGAGGGTGAGAGAGTGTGTGTGGATTGATTAGAGGGTGAGAGTGTGTGTGTGTGGATTGATTAGAGGGTGAGTGTGTGTGTGTGGATTGATTAGAGGGTGAGAGTGTTTGTGTGGATTGATTAGAGGGTGAGAGTGTGTGTGTGTGGATTGATTAGAGGGTGAGAGTGTGTGTGTGTGGATTGATTAGAGGGTGAGTGTGTGTGTGTGGATTGATTAGAGGGTGAGAGTGTTTGTGTGGATTGATTAGAGGGTGAGAGTGTGTGTGTGTTGATTGATTAGAGGGTGTGAGTGTGTGTGTGTGGATTGATTAGAGGGTGAGAGTGTGTGTGCGTGGATTGATTAGAGGGTGAGAGTGTGTGTGTGGATTGATTAGAGGGTGAGAGAGTGTGTGTGGATTGATTAGAAGGTGAGAGTGTGTGTGTGTGTATTGATTAGATGGTGAGAGAGTGTGTGTGGATAGATTAGAGGGTGAGAGTCTGTGTGTGTGGATTGATTAGAGGGTGAGAGTGTGTGTGTGGATTGATTAGAGGGTGAGATTGTGTGTGTGTGTATTGATTAGATGGTGAGAGAGTGTGTGTGGATTGATTAGAGGGTGAGAGTGTGTGTGTGTGGATTATTTAGAGGGTGAGAGTGTGTGTGTGGATTGATTAGAGGGTGAGAGTGTGTGTGTGTGGATTGATTAGAGGGTGAGATTGTGTGTGTGTGGATTGATTACGGGGTGAGAGTGTGTGTGTGTGGATTGATTAGAGGGTGAGAGAGTGTGTGTGGATTGATTAGCGGGTGAGAGTGTGTGTGTGTGGATTGATTAGAGGGCGAGAGTGTGTGTGTGTGGATTGATTAGAGGGTGAGAGAGTGTGTGTGGATTGATTAGAGGGTGAGAGTGTGTGAGTGTGGATTGATTAGAGGGTGAGAGTGTGTGTGTGTGGATTGATTAGAGGGCGAGAGTGTGTGTGTGGATTGATTAGAGGGTGAGAGAGTGTGTGTGGATTGATTAGAGGGTGAGAGTGTGTGAGTGTGGATTGATTAGAGGTTGCGAGAGTGTGTGTGTGGATTGATTAGAGGGTGAGAGTGTGTGTGTGTGGATTGATTAGAGGGCGAGAGTGTGTGTGTGTGGATTGATTAGAGGGTGAGAGTGTGTGTGTGTGGATTGATTAGGGGGTGAGAGAGAGTGTGTGTGGATTGATTAGAGGGTGAGAGTGTGTGAGTGTGGATTGATTAGAGGGTGAGAGTGTGTGTGTGTGGATTGATTAGAGGGCGAGAGTGTGTGTGTGTGGATTGATTAGAGGGTGAGAGTGTGTGTGTGTGGATTGATTAGAGGGTGCGAGAGTGTGTGTGTGGACTGATTAGGGGGTGAGTGTGTGTGTGTGTGTGGATTGATTAGAGGGTGAGAGTGTGTGTGTGGATTGATTAGAGGGTGAGAGTGTGTGTGTGTGGATTGATTAGATGGTGAGAGAGTGTGTGTGTGGATTGATTAGAGGGTGAGAGTGTGTGTGTGTGGATTGATTAGAGGGTGAGAGTGTGTGTGTGTGGATTGATTAGAGGGTGAGAGTGTGTGTGTGTGGATTGATTAGCGGGTGAGAGAGTGTGTGTGGATTGATTAGAGGGTGAGAGTGTGTGAGTGTGGATTGATTAGAGGTTGAGAGAGTGTGTGTGTGGATTGATTAGAGGGTGAGAGTGTGTGTGTGTGGATTGATTAGAGGGCGAGAGTGTGTGTGTGGATTGATTAGAGGGTGAGTGTGTGTGTGTGGATTGATTAGAGGGCGAGAGTGTGTGTGTGGATTGATTAGAGGGTGAGTGTGTGTGTGTGTGGATTGATTAGAGGGTGAGAGTGTGTGTGTGTGGATTGATTAGAGGGTGAGAGTGTGTGTGTGTGGATTGATCAGATGGTGAGAGAGTGTGTGTGGATTGATTAGAGGGTGAGAGAGTGTGTGTGTGGATTGATTAGAGGGTGAGAGAGTGTGTGTGTGGATTGATTAGATGATGAGAGAGTGTGTGTGGATTGATTAGAGGGTGAGAGAGTGTGTGTGTGGATTGATTAGAGGGTGAGAGTGTGTGTGTGGATTGATTAGAGGGTGAGAGTGTGTGTGTGTGGATTGATTAGAGGGTGAGAGTGTGTGTGTGGTTTGATTAGAGGGTGAGTGTGTGTGTGTGTGGATTGATTAGAGGGTGAGAGTGTGTGTGTGTGGATAGATTAGAGGGTGAGAGTGTGTGTGTGTGGATTGATTAGAGGGTGAGAGTGTGTGTGTGTGGATTGATTAGATGGTGAGAGAGTGTGTGTGGATTGATTAGAGGGTGAGAGAGTGTGTGTGTGGATTGATTAGAGGGTGAGAGTGTGTGTGTGGATTGATTAGAGGGTGAGTGTGTGTGTGTGTGGATTGATTAGAGGGTGAGAGTGTGTGTGTGTGGATAGATTAGAGGGTGAGAGTGTGTGTGTGTGGATTGATTAGAGGGTGAGAGTGTGTGTGTGTGGATTGATTAGATGGTGAGAGAGTGTGTGTGGATTGATTAGAGGGTGAGAGAGTGTGTGTGTGGATTGATTAGAGGGTGAGAGTGTGTGTGTGTGGATTGATTAGAGGGTGAGAGTGTGTGTGTTTGGATTGATTAGAGGGTGAGAGTGTGTGTGTGTGGATTGATTAGAGGGTGAGAGTGTGTGTGTGGATTGATTAGAGGGTGAGAGTGTGTGTGTGTGGATTGATTAGAGGGTGAGAGTGTGTGTGTGTGGATTGATTAGATGGTGAGAGAGTGTGTGTGTGGATTGATTAGAGGGTGAGAGAGTGTGTGTGGATTGATTAGAGGGTGAGAGTGTGTGTGTGTGGATTGATTAGATGGTGAGAGAGTGTGTGTGTGGATTGATTAGAGGGTGAGAGAGTGTGTGTGGATTGATTAGAGGGTGAGAGAGTGTGTGTGGATTGATTAGAGGGTGAGAGTGTGTGTGTGTGGATTGATTAGAGGGTGAGAGTGTGTGTGTGTGGATTGATTAGAGGGTGAGAGAGTGTGTGTGGATTGATTAGAGGGTGAGAGAGTGTGTGTGGATTGATTAGAGGGTGAGAGAGTGTGTGTGGATTGATTAGAGGGTGAGAGTGTGTGTGTGTGGATTGATTAGCGGGTGAGAGTGTGTGTGTGTGGATTGATTAGAGGGTGAGAGTGTGTGTGTGTGGATTGATTAGAGGGTGAGAGTGTGTGTGTGTGGATTGATTAGAGGGAGAGAGTGTGTGTGTGTGGATTGATTAGAGGGTGAGAGTGTGTGTGTGGATTGATTAGAGGGTGAGAGAGTGTGTGTGTGGATTGATTAGAGGGTGAGAGTGTGTGTGTGTGGATTGATTAGAGGGTGAGAGTGTGTGTGTGTGGATTGATTAGACGGTGAGAGTGTGTGTGTGGATTGATTAGAGGGTGAGAGTGTGTGTGTGTGGATTGATTAGAGGGTGAGAGTGTGTGTGTGTGGATTGATTAGATGGTGAGAGAGTGTGTGTGTGGATTGATTAGAGGGTGAGAGTGTGTGTGTGTGGATTGATTAGAGGGTGAGAGTGTGTGTGTGGATTGATTAGAGGGTGAGTGTGTGTGTGTGTGGATTGATTAGAGGGTGAGAGTGTGTGAGTGTGGATCGATTAGAGGGTGAGAGTGTGTGTGTGGATTTGTTAGAGGGTGAGTGTGTGTGTGTATGGATTGATTAGAGGGTGAGTGTGTGTGTGTGGATTGATTAGAGGGTGAGAGTGTGTGTGTGTGGATTGATTAGAGTGTGAGAGTGTGTGTGTGTGGATTGATTAGAGGGTGAGAGTGTGTGTGTGGATTGATTAGAGGGTGAGTGTGTGTGTGTATGGATTGATTAGAGGGTGAGAGTGTGTGTGTGGATTGATTAGAGGGTGAGAGTGTGTGTGTGTGGATTGATTAGATGGTGAGAGAGTGTGTGTGGATTGATTAGAGGGTGAGAGTGTGTGTGTGTGAATTGATTAGATGGTGAGAGTGTGTGTGTGTGGATTGATTAGATGGTGAGAGAGTGTGTGTGGATTGATTAGATGGTGAGAGAGTGTGTGTGATTGATTAGAGGGTGAGAGTGTGTGTGTGTGGATTGATTAGAGTGTGAGAGTGTGTGTGTGTGGATTGATTAGAGGGTGAGAGTGTGTGTGTGTGGATTGATTAGAGGGTGAGAGTGTGTGTGTGGATTGATTAGGGGGTGCGAGTGTGTGTGTGTGTGGATTGATTAGATGGTGAGTGTGTGTGTGTGTGGATTGATTAGAGGGTGAGTGTGTGTGTGTGGATTGATTAGAGGGTGAGTGTGTGTGTGTGGATTGATTAGAGGGTGAGTGTGTGTGTGTGGATTGATTAGAGGGTGAGAGTGTGTGTGTGTGGATTGATTAGAGGGTGAGAGTGTGTGTGTGTGTGGATTGATTAGGGGGTGAGTGTGTGTGTGTGGATTGATTAGGGGGTGAGAGTGTGTGTGTGTGTGGATTGATTAGGGGGTGAGAGTGTGTGTGTGTGGATTGATTAGAGGGTGAGAGTGTGTGTGTGTGGATTGATTAGAGGGTGAGAGTGTGTGTGTGTGGATTGATTAGAGGGTGAGAGTGTGTGTGTGTGGATTGATTAGGGGGTGAGAGTGTGTGTGTGGATTGATTAGAGGGTGAGAGTGTGTGTGTGTGGATTGATTAGAGGGTGAGAGTGTGTGTGTGTGGATTGATTAGAGGGTGAGAGTGTGTGTGTGTGGATTGATTAGAGGGTGAGTGTGTGTGTGTGGATTGATTAGGGGGTGAGTGTGTGTGTGTGTGGATTGATTAGGGGGTGAGAGTGTGTGTGTGGATTGATTAGGGGGTGAGAGTGTGTGTGTGGATTGATTAGAGGGTGAGAGTGTGTGTGTGTGGATTGATTAGGGGGTGAGTGTGTGTGTGTGTGGATTGATTAGGGGGTGAGAGTGTGTGTGTGTGGATTGATTAGGGGGTGAGAGTGTGTGTGTGTGGATTGATTAGAGGGTGAGAGTGTGTGTGTGTGGATTGATTAGAGGGTGAGAGTGTGTGTGTGGATTGATTAGGGGGTGAGAGTGTGTGTGTGGATTGATTAGGGGGTGAGAGTGTGCGTGTGCGGATTGATTAGGGGGTGAGAGTGTGTGTGTGTGGATTGATTAGAGGGTGAGAGTGTGTGTGTGTGGATTGATTAGAGGGTGAGAGTGTGTGTGTGCGGATTGATTAGGGGGTGAGAGTGTGTGTGTGTGGATTGATTAGAGGGTGAGAGTGTGTGTGTGTGGATTGATTAGAGGGTGAGAGTGTGTGTGTGTGGATTGATTAGAGGGTGAGAGTGTGTGTGTGTGGATTGATTAGAGGGTGAGAGTGTGTGTGTGGATTGATTAGGGGGTGAGAGTGTGCGTGTGCGGATTGATTAGGGGGTGAGAGTGTGTGTGTGTGGATTGATTAGAGGGTGAGAGTGTGTGTGTGCGGATTGATTAGGGGGTGAGAGTGTGTGTGTGTGGATTGATTAGAGGGTGAGAGTGTGTGTGTGGATTGATTAGAGGGTGAGAGTGTGTGTGTGTGGATTGATTAGAGGGTGAGAGTGTGTGTGTGGATTGATTAGAGGGTGAGAGTGTGTGTGTGTGGATTGATTAGAGGGTGAGAGTGTGGTGTGCGGATTGATAGGGGTGAGAGTGTGTGTGTGTGGATTGATTAGAGGGTGAGAGTGTGTGTGTGGATTGATTAGGGGTGAGAGTGTGTGTGTGTGGATTGATTAGAGGGTGAGAGTGTGTGTGTGGATTGATAGAGGGTGAGAGTGTGTTTGTGTGGATTGATTAGAGGGTGAGAGTGTGTGTGTGGATTGATTAGGAGGTGTGAGAGTGTGTGTGTGGGATGATTAGGGGGTGAGAGTGTGTGTGTGTGGATTGATTAGAGGGTTGAGAGTGTGTGTGTGTGGATTGATTAGAGGGTGAGAGTGTGTGTGTGGATTGATTAGAGGGTGAGAGTGTGTGTGTGTGGATTGATTAGAGGGTGAGAGTGTGTGTGTGTGGATTGATTAGAGGGTGAGAGTGTGTGTGTGTGGATTGATTAGAGGGTGAGAGTGTGTGTGTGGATTGATTAGAGGGTGAGAGTGTGTGTGTGTGGATTGATTAGAGGGTGAGAGTGTGTGTGTGTGGATTGATTAGAGGGTGAGAGTGTGTGTGTGTGGATTGATTAGAGGGTGAGAGTGTGTGTGTGTGGATTGATTAGAGGGTGAGAGTGTGTGTGTGTGGATTGATTAGAGGGTGAGAGTGTGTGTGTGTGGATTGATTAGAGGGTGAGAGTGTGTGTGTGTGGATTGATTAGAGGGTGAGAGTGTGTGTGTGTGGATTGATTAGGGGGTGAGAGTGTGTGTGTGTGGATTGATTAGAGGGTGAGAGTGTGTGTGTGTGGATTGATTAGAGGGTGAGAGTGTGTGTGTGTGGATTGATTAGAGGGTGAGAGTGTGTGTGTGGATTGATTAGAGGGTGAGAGTGTGTGTGTGTGGATTGATTAGAGGGTGAGAGTGTGTGTGTGTGGATTGATTAGAGGGTGAGAGTGTGTGTGTGGATTGATTAGAGGGTGAGAGTGTGTGTGTGTGGATTGATTAGAGGGTGAGAGTGTGTGTGTGTGGATTGATTAGAGGGTGAGAGTGTGTGTGTGTGATTGATTTAGAGGGTGAGAGTGTGTGTGTGTGGATTGATTAGAGGGGTGAGAGTGTGTGTGTGTGTGGATTGATTAGAGGGTGAGAGTGTGTGTGTGTGGATTGATTAGAGGGTGAGAGTGTGTGTGTGTGGATTGATTAGAGGGTGAGAGTGTGTGTGTGTGGATTGATTAGAGGGTGAGAGTGTGTGTGTGTGGATTGATTAGAGGGTGAGAGTGTGTGTGTGTGGATTGATTAGAGGGTGAGAGTGTGTGTGTGTGGATTGATTAGAGGGTGAGAGTGTGTGTGTGTGGATTGATTAGAGGGTGAGAGTGTGTGTGTGTGGATTGATTAGAGGGTGAGAGTGTGTGTGTGTGGATTGATTAGAGGGTGAGAGTGTGTGTGTGTGTGGATTGATTAGAGGGTGAGAGTGTGTGTGTGTGTGGATTGATTAGAGGTGTGAGAGTGTGTGTGTGGATTGATTAGGGGTGAGAGTGTGTGTGTGTGGATTGATTAGAGGGTGAGAGTGTGTGTGTGTGGATTGATTAGAGGGTGAGAGTGTGTGTGTGTGATTGATTAGAGGGTGAGAGTGTGTGTGTGTGGATTGATTAGAGGGTGAGAGTGTGTGTGTGTGGATTGATTAGAGGGTGAGAGTGTGTGTGTGTGGATTGATTAGAGGGTGAGAGTGTGTGTGTGTGGATTGATTAGAGGGTGAGAGTGTGTGTGTGTGGATTGATTAGAGGGTTGAGAGTGTGTGTGTGTGGATTGATTAGAGGGTGAGAGTGTGTGTGTGTGGATTGATTAGGGGTGAGAGTGTGTGTGTGTGGATTGATTAGAGGGTGAGAGTGTGTGTGTGTGTGGATTGATTAGAGGGTGAGAGTGTGTGTGTGGATTGATTAGAGGGTGAGAGTGTGTGTGTGGATTGATTAGAGGGTGAGAGTGTGTGAGTGTGTGGATTGATTAGAGGGTGAGAGTGTGTGTGTGGATTGATTAGAGGGTGAGGTGTGTGTGTGTGGATTGATTAGAGGGTGAGAGTGTGTGTGTTAGGGAGTGTGATTGATTAGAGGGTGAGAGTGTGTGTGTGTGGATTGATTAGAGGGTGAGAGTGTGTGTGTGTGGATTGATTAGGGGTGAGAGTGTGTGTGTGTGGATTGATTAGGGGGTGAGAGTGTGTGTGTGTGGATTGATTAGAGGGTGAGAGTGTGTGTGTGGATTGATTAGAGGGTGAGAGTGTGTGTGTGGATTGATTAGAGGGTGAGAGTGTGTGTGTGTGGATTGATTAGAGGGTGAGAGTGTGTGTGTGTGGATTGATTAGAGGGTGAGAGTGTGTGTGTGTGGATTGATTAGAGGGTGAGAGTGTGTGTGTGTGGATTGATTAGAGGGTGAGAGTGTGTGTGTGTGGATTGATTAGAGGGTGAGAGTGTGTGTGTGTGGATTGATTAGAGGGTGAGAGTGTGTGTGTGTGGATTGATTAGAGGGTGAGAGTGTGTGTGTGTGGATTGATTAGGGGTGAGAGTGTGTGTGTGTGGATTGATTAGAGGGTGAGAGTGTGTGTGTGTGGATTGATTAGAGGGTGAGAGTGTGTGTGTGTGGATTGATTAGAGGGTGAGAGTGTGTGTGTGTGGATTGATTAGGGGGTGAGAGTGTGTGTGTGGATTGATTAGGGGTGAGAGTGTGTGTGTGTGGATTGATTAGAG
This sequence comes from Heterodontus francisci, assembly GCF_036365525.1. Classification (NCBI taxonomy): domain Eukaryota; kingdom Metazoa; phylum Chordata; class Chondrichthyes; order Heterodontiformes; family Heterodontidae; genus Heterodontus; species Heterodontus francisci. The sequence goes on along the minus strand of NW_027140826.1, from coordinate 4,865 downwards.
GGTGAGAGTGTGTGTGTGTGGATTGATTAGGGGGTGAGAGTGTGTGTGTGTGGATTGATTAGAGGGTGAGAGTGTGTGTGTGTGGATTGATTAGAGGGTGAGAGTGTGTGTGTGTGGATTGATTAGGGGGTGAGAGTGTGTGTGTGTGGATTGATTAGAGGGTGAGAGAGTGTGTGTGTGGATTGATTAGGGGGTGAGAGTGTGTGTGTGTGGATTGATTAGAGGGTGAGAGTGTGTGTGTGTGGATTGATTAGAGGGTGAGAGTGTGTGTGTGTGGATTGATTAGAGGGTGAGAGTGTGTGTGTGTGTGGATTGATTAGAGGGGTGAGAGTGTGTGTGTGTGGATTGATTAGAGGGTGAGAGTATGTGTGTGTGTGGATTGATTAGGGGGTGAGAGTGTGTGTGTGTGGATTGATTAGAGGGTGAGAGTGTGTGTGTGTGGATTGATTAGAGGGTGAGAGTGTGTGTGTGTGGATTGATTAGAGGGTGAGAGTGTGTGTGTGTGGATTGATTAGAGGGTGAGAGTGTGTGTGTGTGGATTGATTAGAGGGTGAGAGTGTGTGTGTGTGGATTGATTAGGGGGTGAGAGTGTGTGTGTGTGGATTGATTAGAGGGTGAGAGTGTGTGTGTGTGGATTGATTAGAGGGTGAGAGTGTGTGTGTGGATTGATTAGAGGGTGAGAGTGTGTGTGTGGATTGATTAGAGGGTGAGAGTGTGTGTGTGTGGATTGATTAGAGGGTGAGAGTGTGTGTGTGTGGATTGATTAGGGGTGAGAGTGTGTGTGTGTGGATTGATTAGAGGGGTGAGAGTGTGTGTGTGTGGATTGATTAGAGGGTGAGAGTGTGTGTGTGTGGATTGATTAGAGGGTGAGAGTGTGTGTGTGTGGATTGATTAGAGGGTGAGAGTGTGTGTGTGTGGATTGATTAGAGGGGTGAGAGTGTGTGTGTGTGGATTGATTAGGGGGTGAGAGTGTGTGTGTGTGGATTGATTAGAGGGTGAGAGTGTGTGTGTGTGGGTTGATTAGGGGGTGAGAGTGTGTGTGTGTGGATTGATTAGGGGGTGAGAGTGTGTGTGTGTGGATTGATTAGAGGGTGAGAGTGTGTGTGTGTGGATTGATTAGAGGTGGAGTGTGTGTGTGTGGGTTGATTAGGGGGTGAGAGTGTGTGTGTGTGGATTGATTAGAGGGTGAGAGTGTGTGTGTGTGGATTGATTAGAGGGTGAGAGTGTGTGTGTGTGTGGATTGATTAGAGGGTGAGAGTGTGTGTGTGTGGATTGATTAGAGGGTGAGAGTGTGTGTGTGTGGATTGATTAGAGGGTGAGAGTGTGTGTGTGTGGATTGATTAGAGGGTGAGAGTGTGTGTGTGTGGATTGATTAGAGGGTGAGAGTGTGTGTGTGTGGATTGATTAGAGGGTGAGATGTGTGTGTGTGGATTGATTAGAGGGTGAGAGTGTGTGTGTGTGTGGATTGATTAGAGGGTGAGAGTGTGTGTGTGGATTGATTAGAGGGTGAGAGGTGTGTGTGTGGATTGATTAGAGGGTGAGAGTGTGTGTGTGGATTGATAGAGGGTGAGAGTGTGTGTGTGGATTGATTAGAGGGTGAGAGTGTGTGTGTGTGGATTGATTAGAGGGTGAGAGTGTGTGTGTGTGGATTGATTAGAGGGTGAGATGTGTGTGTGTGGATTGATTAGAGGGTGAGAGTGTGTGTGTGTGGATTGATTAGGGGGGTGAGAGTGTGTGTGTGGATTGATTAGAGGGTGAGAGTGTGTGTGTGGATTGATTAGAGGGTGAGAGTGTGTGTGTGTGGATTGATTAGAGGTGTGAGAGTGTGTGTGTGGATTGATTAGAGGGTGAGAGTGTGTGTGTGTGTGGATTGATTAGAGGGTGAGAGTGTGTGTGTGTGGATTGATTAGAGGGTGAGAGTGTGTGTGTGTGGATTGATTAGAGGGTGAGAGTGTGTGTGTGGATTGATTAGAGGGTGAGAGTGTGTGTGTGTGGATTGATTAGAGGGTTGAGAGTGTGTGTGTGTGGATTGATTAGAGGGTGAGTGTGTGTGTGTGGATTGATTAGAGGGTGAGAGTGTGTGTGTGTGGGATTGATTAGAGGGTGAGAGTGTGTGTGTGTGGATTGATTAGAGGGTGAGAGTGTGTGTGTGTGGATGATTAGGGGGTGAGTGTGTGTGTGTGTGGATTGATTAGAGGGTGAGAGTGTGTGTGTGTGTGGATTGATTAGGGGGTGAGTGTGTGTGTGTGTGGATTGATTAGAGGGTGAGAGTGTTGTGTGTGGATTGATTAGAGGGTGAGTGTGTGTGTGTGGATTGATTAGAGGGTGAGAGTGTGTGTGTTTGGATTGATTAGAGGGTGAGTGTGTGTGTGTGTGGATTGATTAGGGGGTGAGAGTGTGTGTGTGTGGATTGATTAGAGGTGAGAGTGTGTGTGTGGATTGATTAGAGGGTGAGAGTGTGTGTGTGTGGATTGATTAGAGGGTAGTGAGAGTGTGTGTGTGTGGATTGATTAGAGGGTGAGAGTGTGTGTGTGTGGATTGATTAGAGGGTGAGAGTGTGTGTGTGTGGATTGATTAGAGGGTGAGAGTGTGTGTGTGTGGATTGATTAGAGGGTGAGAGTGTGTGTGGATTGATTAGAGGGTGAGAGTGTGTGTGTGTGGATTGATTAGAGGGTGAGAGTGTGTGTGTGTGGATTGATTAGAGGGTGAGAGTGTGTGTGTGTGGATTGATTAGAGGGTGAGAGTGTGTGTGTGTGGATTGATTAGAGGGTGAGAGTGTGTGTGTGTGGATTGATTAGAGGGTGAGAGTGTGTGTGTGTGGATTGATTAGAGGGTGAGAGATGTGTGTGTGTGATTGATTAGAGGGTGAGAGTGTGTGTGTGTGGATTGATTAGAGGGGTGAGAGTGTGTGTGTGGATTGATTAGAGGGTGAGAGAGTGTGTGTGTGTGGATTGATTAGAGGGTGAGAGTGTGTGTGTGGATTGATTAGAGGGTGAGTGTGTGTGTGTGTGGATTGATTAGAGGTGAGAGTGTGTGTGTGTGTGGATTGATTAGAGGTGTGAGTGTGTGTGTGTGGATTGATTAGAGGGTGAGTGTGTGTGTGTGTGGATTGATTAGAGGGTGAGTGTTGTGTGTGTGGATTGATTAGGGGGTGAGTGTGTGTGTGTGTGGATTGATTAGAGGGTGAGAGTGTGTGTGTGTGGATTGATTAGAGGGTGAGTGTGTGTGTGTGTGGATTGATTAGAGGGTGAGTGTGTGTGTGTGTGGATTGATTAGAGGGTGAGAGTGTGTGTGTGTGGATTGATTAGAGGGTGAGAGTGTGTGTGTGTGGATTGATTAGGGGGGTGAGAGTGTGTGTGTGTGGATTGATTAGAGGGTGAGTGTGTGTGTGTGTGGATTGATTAGAGGGTGAGAGTGTGTGTGTTTGGATTGATTAGAGGGTGAGTGTGTGTGTGTGTGGATTGATTAGAGGGTGAGAGTGTGTGTGTGTGGATTGATTAGAGGGTGAGAGTGTGTGTGTGTGTGGATTGATTAGAGGGTGAGAGTGTGTGTGTGGATTGATTAGAGGGTGAGAGAGTGTGTGTGGATTGATTAGAGGTGAGAGTGTGAGTGTGTGGATTGATTAGAGGGTGAGTGTGTGTGTGTTTGGATTGATTAGAGGGTGAGAGTGTGTGTGTGTGGATTGATTAGAGGGTGAGAGTGTGTGTGTGTGTGGATTGATTAGAGGGTGAGAGTGTGTGTGTGAGGATTGATTAGAGGGTGAGTGAGTGTGTGTGTGTGGATTGATTAGAGGGTGAGAGTGTGTAGTGTGTGGATTGATTAGAGGGTGAGATGTGTGTGTGTGGATTGATTAGGGGAGAGTGTGTGTGTGTGGATTGATTAGAGGGAGAGAGTGTGTGTGTGTGGATTGATTAGAGGGTGAGAGTGTGTGTGTGTGGATTGATTAGAGGGTGAGAGTGTGTGTGTGTGGATTGATTAGAGGGTGAGAGTGTGTGTGTGTGGATTGATTAGAGGGTGAGTGTGTGTGTGTGTGGATTGATTAGAGGGTGAGAGTGTGTGTGTGTGTGGATTGATTAGAGGGTGAGAGTGTGTGTGTGGATTGATTAGAGGGTGAGAGTGTGTGTGTGTGGATTGATTAGAGGGTGAGAGTGTGTGTGTGGATTGATTAGAGGGTGAGTGTGTGTGTGTGTTGGATTGATTAGAGGGTTGAGTGTGTGTGTGTGGATTGATTAGGGGTGAGAGTGTGTGTGTGGATTGATTAGAGGGTGAGAGTGTGTGTGTGTGGATTGATTAGAGGTGAGAGTGTGTGTGTGGATTGAATAGAGGGTGAGAGTGTGTGTGTGATTGATTAGAGGGTGAGTGTGTGTGTGTGGATTGATTAGAGGGTGAGAGTGTGTGTGTGTGTGGATTGATTAGAGGGTGAGAGTGTGTGTGTGTGGATTGATTAGAGGGTGAGAGTGTGTGTGTGTGGATTGATTAGAGGGTGAGAGTGTGTGTGTGTGGATTGATTAGAGGTGTGAGTGTGTGTGTGGATTGATTAGAGGGTGAGAGTGTGTGTGTGGATTGATTAGAGGGTGAGAGTGTGTGTGTGTGGATTTGATTAGAGGGTGAGAGTGTGTGTGTGTGTGATTGATTAGAGGGTGAGAGTGTGTGTGTGGATTGATTAGAGGGTGAGAGTGTGTGTGTGTGGATTGATTAGAGGTGAGAGAGTGTGTGTGTGTGGATTGATTAGAGGGTGAGAGTGTGTGTGTGGATTGATTAGAGGGTGAGAGTGTGTGTGTGTGGATTGATTAGAGGGTGAGTGTGTGTGTGTGTGGATTGATTAGAGGGTGAGAGTGTGTGTGTTGTTATGTGTGGATTGATTA